>NC_071406.1:0-37374 GCF_017976375.1 Cuculus canorus | reverse complement strand
GCGGGCGGGGAAGCCAGCGCTCCCATTGGCTGAGGCGCTCCTCACTCAGCGGGCAGCGACCAATCAGCGGCAGCAGCGGGCCGAGGGGGGGGCGGGGGAGCCAGCGCTCCCATTGGCTGAGGCGCTCCTCACTGAGCGGGCAGCGACCAATCAGCGGCGTCAGCGGGCCGAGGGGGCGGGCGGGGGAGCCAGCGCTCCCATTGGCTGAGGCGCTCCTCACTGAGCGGGCAGCGACCAATCAGCGGCGGCAGCGGGCCGAGGGGGCGGGCGGAGGAGGCAGCGCTCTCATTGGCTGCACCGCGTGTCACTCCGCCGGTAGCGACCAATCAGCCGCAGAGGAGGGTTCGAGGGGGCGGACGGAGGAGAGCGGGCTCCCATTGGCCGAGCCGCATGTCACTCAGCGGGCAGCGACTAATCAGCGATGGCAGCGGGCCGAGAGGGCGGGCAAAGGAGCCAGCGCTCCCATTGGCTGAGGCGCGCGTCACTCAGCGGGCAGCGACCAATCAGGCGCACCGGAGGCTTCGAGGGGGCGGGCGGAGGAGAGAGGGCTCCCATTGGCTGACCGAAACGTCAGTCATGGAGCAGCGACCAATCAGCGGCGGGACAGGGCCGAGGGGGGCAGGCAGAGAAGGTACCGCTCCCATTGGCTGAGCCGCGTGTCACTCGGAGAGCATCGACCAATCAGCGGCGGAAGTCGGCCGAGGGGGCGGGTGGAGGAGGTCGTTAATGGCGCCGCTCCTGCCCGCGCGGCCGCTCCCCGCGGTTGACGGCGCCGCTCCTGCCCGCGCGGCCGCTCCCCGCGGTTGACGGCGCCGCTCCGGGCTCGCTCTCCGGGAGCTGCGGTACTCCCGCGGCCGGGCTGTGCGTTGCTGGCGCCGGGACCGGCTCGGGCTCGGGGCCGTTCGGGGCCTTCGGTGCTGTGTCCGTGCTCTGCGTGAGACGCCGCGGGGGGGGAATCCCCGCTTTGGGGCGGGGGGGCGAAGGGTTAAAAGGAGGGGGAAAGGGGGCCAGCTGGGGAAAAACGGGGGGGGGGAAAGGAGGGGGGGGGAGGGGGAGGGGAAAAGGGGAAGGAGACAGTTAGGAGGGAGGTGGCTTTTTGAATCCCTTCTGTAACCGGGGTTCTTTGCCTTTCAAACCCTCCCACCTCCCACGGTTTTACAACGATGCAACATCCGGTTTCGCCTGCTACAAATCCTCTCGGTTTAGACTTTTCTCTCTTTGCGTTGGCACAGGATATCTGCTTAGCCTTGTCGTGTAGTTGAGGCTTACCATCTCTTTCAACTTATTTTTAGTATCGCAAGCGAGTGCGGAAGGCTGCGTGTGCTCCTGGCTGTCCTAGAACGTGAAGGTGGTGGATTGCCCAGCTGCGGTAAGCTCTGCTGCCTTAGGATGGTTGTGTTGAAGACGCCCCTTGCGTAGGGAGGCTGACGCGCTGACGTCAGCAGTCTCCCGCAGACGGTGCTTGGGACCGGCAAGGGGGGTGCTGGAACTGTTTCCTTGGGCAGAATTTGCCCACGGCTGAGAGGGTGCTTTCCGGGGAGGCGACCGAAACCCGACTCCCAATCCCGGTTCCGTGAAGGGGACGGTTTCTTGAGCAAACCGTGTCCAGTCGGGTCTTTCTCTGAAGCGTGCGCTTGTGAACAGAGCACCGGCGTGCCGCTGTTACGAACGCGGCTCGACCGCTCGTGGCTTTGTTTGGGAGGAGTTGCGGCCTCCCTGCGAAAACCTAAAGCTCCGGCTGCTGCTGTGCCGGATCCTAACGGTCCCCGTGAGCAAAGCTAGCCTCTGCGGTGCCCTTCGAACCGAGCAACGCCAGAGCAGAGGCACGTGGAAGTTTGCCCCTTCTCTTCCGGTGCCCGTGACGGAGCGCAGCGAATACGAAAAGAGGCAGTGCTGGAAGAATTGCCGAAGGAGAGGGTACGAGCTCAAAGCTGCCTCGGGTTCCGGTGCTGAAGCGAAGCGGGTGCGGCAGGACTTACCTCGTGTTGTCGTCTGTTAAACTCCCAAAGCTTTTCCTGCCTCTGAGGAAAGGGCAAGAAATATATTTCTGCTTGTTTCTTTCAGGTGCCCCGGTTCAAGGCTCTACCTCTGCCTTCCTTTGACCGTCTGAGGGCGCCAGAGAAGGTCGAAACCCACGCTCGGCCCGAGCCGTTCCGTCTGCGCGTGGATGAACGGAGAGCGCTTGCCACCGTACGGAGCTGCAAACAGCAGATGGGAGGAGAAGGGTAAGGGGCGCGGCCGGACTCGAAGCAGCGCGTGTGGTTGCGATTGTTTCACAAGGCGTCCTGCCCGAGTTGTATGGGGATGTGAGTTTGAGCAACGGCCTGTCCTGTCCTTGGCGTGAGACTCGCGCTGTGGGTTAGGGATTGGTGTGTTGGAGGCTTTTTTCCCTCCCCCCGCCGTGGGGTTTCCCCCAAGTGGATGAAGAGCTGTGGGGTGTTTTCTGAGCAGCAGCTGTGCGCAGCTGGATCCCTTTGCTGACCGTCTCTGTGCCTGGGGATTTACTGACCTGCAAGCGACCCGCTGCTTTTCCTGTGGGAAGCCTGCAGCGGACAACTGACGTTCTCCTGAGGCGACGTTGGGCAAGAGTAGGCGGCAGGCAACACGGGACACAACTTTCTGGCTTTGATACGATTTTCTAGGCAACCAGTTTGCTCTGAGTCAACCTGCCTTTTCCAGCGTTGCGAGGGCGGAAGTTGGGGCGGGGGGAGAGGGTCTTTTTGTTAACGTCTGGCGCTAGATGGGCTCTCTTCTCTCGCAGCTTCGACGGGGCTCGGAAAGGCAGAGGAGGGTTGAAAGCTCATCCCGTCACCGGTGGCGTTGCCGGGAAGCTTTCTGTCCTTCGAAAGGAAACGAAGCTGTTTTCAGCCAGGGTTTCATGGAGACTCGGGCTGATTGGGGCACCGAGAGCCCGTCAGATGGTGGCGAAGAGAGCGGTGGGGAACAGGACAGAGCTGCTCCTCCGAGGAGACGGTGGAGCCCGTAACGGATGGTAGGTGGGCTGTTTTTCTGTGGACGAGGGCAGCAAAGTACCGAGGGTGAGGTGAGAGCGTACTGAACTTACACCTCACGCTGTTGGCTGTTTAACCGGTCGGGGGGAGCTTGGAGCACCTTCCCTATGAGGACGGGCTGATGAGAGTCGAGCTTGGAGACGAGAAGGCCCAGAGGAGATCTATAGTGCACCTTCCAGTTACCTGGAAGGGGCCTACGAGAAATCTGGAGGGGAACTATTCATAAGGCTCGTCGGGGACAGGGCGAGGGGGGGAACGGGTATAAACCAGACAGAGGCAGATTTAGACTAGACGTTAGGAAGGATTTCCTCACCGTGAGAGCGGCGAGACGCTGGAACAGGTTGCCAAGGGAAGTTGTGGCTGCCCCATCCCCGGAGGTGTTTGAGGCCAGGTTGGATGGGGCCTCGGGGCAGCCTGATTTAGTGGGGTGTCCTTGCCCGCGGCAGGGAGGTCGGAACTAGATGATCTTTAAGGTCCCTTCCAGCCCCGCGCTGTTCTAGGATTCTCTGAGGCTCCCAAAGCTTCTTCCTGCCCCTGAGGAAAGGGCAAGAAATATTTCTGCTTGTTTCTTTCAGGTGTCCGGGTTCGAAGCTCTGCCTTCGTCTGACCGTGTTGAAGCTGCCGGAGGAGGTCAGAAGCCCAACTCAGCCCGAGCTGTTCCTTCTGCGGGTGGATGAACGGGATGCTGCTGCCCTCCAGAGCTGAACGCGGCCGGTAGGATGAGAAGGAAGGGTGAGGGGCACAGCTGGACTTGAAGCGGCGTGTGTCGTTGCGATTGTTTTCAGCAAGCGTCCTGCCCGAGTTGTACGGGGATTGATATTCGAGCAATGACCTGTCCCGTCCTGGGGGAGAGACTTGTCCTGTGGATTGGGGGGGGGGGACCGGTGCGTTTGAGGATTTCCTTCCCCCTTTGAGGTCAGCGATGGGATTTCCCACAACTGTATGAAGAGCTGTGAGGTATTTTGCGAGCACGTCTGTGCCCAGCTGGATCCCTTTGCTGATCCCTTTGTGCCTGGGCACTTATCGGCGTGTAAACGACCCGCTGCTTTTCTCGTGGGAAGCCTGCAGTGGGCACCTGAAATTTTCTCGAGGTGATGTTTGGCAAAAGTAACTGGCAGGCAACACGGGACGTGACTCTCTGGTTTCGCTACGGTTTTCTAAGCAAAGGATTTCCTCGGCCTGCCTTTTCCAGTGCTGCGAGTGGTGAAAGTTGGGGCGGGGGGAGAGGGTCTTTTGTTAACATCTGGCACCGGATATGGACTCTCTTCCCTCGCTGCTTGAACAGGGCTTGGAAAGGCAGGAGGGTTTAAAGCTCGTCCCGTCACGGTGGCGTTGCCGGGAGCTTTCTGTCCTTCGAAAGGAAACGGAGCTGTTGTCGGGTCGAGTGACAGAGGCTTGGCTGCTAACTCAGCACTGACGCTGCTGAATGATGGTTAGGCTGGCCGCTGCCTCTTCTGTGTCGGCAGAGCCGCCAGTGCCCTGCGCTTACCTGAGCGATTCCGTAGCGGCTCGTGTCCCAGGGAGCGGGGGCAGGTTTTCATCTCTGCACCGTTCCCCTGTCCCACGCTAAGGTGGCGGCTGCATTGAACGAGTGACTGGTGTGCGTGCCGGCTCGGGATCCGGGTCAGTGGGACGTGGGGAGCACCCCGCGGAGAGAGCTGTCGCTCTTCCCGTTCCTAAGGGGGTGAAGGCATCTATAGCCAAGGGCAGACTGAGCTTCGTTGGGTACGGAACCAGCGAAAAACTCATCCGTACTAACAATTGCGTGCGTGCCTCTCCCATGAGAACATCTGTGACGGGGTGACGTCTGTGCGAACAGGTCTCACGTTTGGGCGTAAGGTTTCCCCTTTTCCTGAGGCCCGGAGGTATCTAGTACCTGCCCGCGCGAGCTGAAGCGCTCCAGAGGGAGGCTTCCGTTCGACGCTAGTACCGCGCTGCTTCGCCGGACTGTCTGTGCGCCAATGTTGTCTCCTCCTGCTGCTAAACTTAGAGAGTCCTTTCGGTGCTGCAGTTCTTGAAAGCCTTGTGCCGGCAACGACAGGGAGCTGCGAGCGTTTGAGAAACGGTGGGCAGGTAGTGGAGCCGTAAGGAAGAGGCGCCGAGAGCGGGTCAGGCAAGACAAGAGCAGTGGTAACAGGAAGAAGTTTCTCTGCCGAGACGAGAAAATGGTAAGTGTGCTCTTTGTGAAGGGGGGGGGGGGGCTGCAAAGTAACCCGGAGGGATGCGAGGGTTTGCTAAACGAGCCAGTGTCGCTGTCGAGCTGCTTTAAGACGGTCTTTTCGAGTTTTCCTGTTGCAAACTGACTCCTCCTTAACTTTACGGCTGGTCTGGACAAAAAAAAAAAAAAAAAAAAACCAAAAAAAAACCCCGCAAAACCACCCCCACAAACGAAAGAGGCAGCTCTGCTGAGACGGCCGGGTTTCGGAGCTGCACAAGCGTAGTTGCGGGAGCAAGAATGATCTTTGTAAAATCCACAACCTCGAAGCATGCCTTGCCTGTTCCTGGTGGCTCGCTCCGGTGCCCGAGGCAGCGAGCAGTCTCGCAGACCGACGCCCGCCTTCGTCACACCGATGAACTCCCCTGCGAGTTCCACCTTCCTCAAAACTACAAACCGTTTGCCTCGTTTTGGCTTTGATTTCTTTTTTTTCACAGGTTCACGAGGCAAACCCGGTGCGCAAACACCGCAGCGCAGGAGTGGAGCCCAGCGATCAGCCGCTGACTGTGCCGAAGTCTGCCGACGTCTCAAGTAGACTCCGGTGCTGACGGGCATCTGTGTCCGCTCTCCGGACGGGCAGAGAAGAGAGGGAGCAGTTACTTTTGTGCCATCGCTCTGTCTCAGTGCTATGCTTGGTTCCATTCTCGTTAACGCTTGAAACGGCGGATGGAGGCGAGCTCCATCTGAGGCAGGTGTCTCGGGCACGGCAGGTGGGCAGTGCCGCGTGTTCTCTCTGTGGCCTGGCTTCGGGTCTAGGCGCCTCGTCCTCCGGAGACTAACCCCTTGGCCTTGTTACTTTGTACAAATATCGGGTACCTGAACTAGATCAAAATTCCTAACCGGACTGCTGTCCCTCACTGCTGGGCTGAATCCCTTTCCTGCAGAGGCTTTGGTGAAAGGCACTTGCCCAACGTGCAACAGTGTGCGTGTCTGGAAGAGGCGCCTTGCTGTCGTACCTCTCGCTCTCCAGTGAGTGTTTCTTAGGCTCGTGGTCGGTGTTCAGCTGGAATTGTGTGCAGTCTCCGGGGCTGCGTGTGTGTGCGCAGTGCAGGCAGGAATGCGTGTGCACGGCTCGAGGTGTGCAGAGCCGAGCGTGTGCCCGCAGGTTGAGTGTGCAGGGCTGTGTGCGGGCGCGTGCGTGTGCAGATATGTATTGTGCGTGTGCACATCTGTGTGCGTGTGCTGGCGAGGGGACGCCCCGGGGGCTCTGGGGACACCCCGGGGGCGGTGGGTGCTGGCGGTCCACGATGTCCGCACCCTCCAGCCGCCCCTCACCCCCACCCCACCCCCCCCCCCCCCAGACCCCTCCAGGTGAGGCTGCGGGTACTGAGGAAGAAGAGGTTGAAGGCTTCGGCCAAGGGCGCCGCAGCCCCACGCCAGCCCCGTGAGTACACGCGTGTGAAGATGCCCCAGACGGCACTCGGGTGTGAGCACACCCTGCACACGCATACGAATGTGGTTGGCGTGTGGAGTGTTACTGGTGTGCGATTGTCATGTCGTTAGTGTGTGACTGGCATGTGATTGGTGTAACTGGTGTGTGAATGGTGATTTGCGTGTGCCTGGCACGTGGAGTGCGAGTGGCATGTGATTAGCCTATGAGTAGCACGTTATTGGTGTGTGACTGGTGTGTGATTAGCGTGTGATTTGTGTGTTGTTGGTGTGGTCTTGGCGTGTGTCTGGCGTGTGATTGGGTTGTGCCTGGTGTGTGACTGGCGTGGGGTGTGTCGGCATGTGACTGGCGTGCGGTTGGCGTGCGATAGGGGTGTGGTAGGCGTGTGGCTGTCATGTAACTGGCACGTGACTGGCATGCGATTGGTGTGTGACTGGAAGGTGATTGGCGTGTGGTGCGTACTCGGTGTGTGGAGTGACTGGCGTGTGACTGGTGTGCGATTGGTGTGTGGAGCGTTACTGGTGTGCGATTAGGATGGGATTGGCGTGCAGCTGGCGTGTGACGTGTGATTGGTGTGTGATTAGTTTGTTGTTGGCGCGTGACTGGCGTGTGATTGGGTTGTGACTGCGTGTGTTTGGCGTGTGCTGTTTAATTGGCACGTGTCTCCCTTTGGCCGGGATCCCTGTGCTCGGGAGGGAACGGAGCAGGGGCTCAGTGCTGCCGTGCCGTGGCCGCAGAGCGGTACTGCAGCCTGTGGGAGGTTGGGGGGGGTAAGTGTGTGTGCGCGCGGGGCGGGGCACGGTGGGGCGGTGCGTTTCAAAGCTCGTCTGGGCTCCGCCCGGCGACCGTTCGGCACGGCTCGCCTCTGCTCTGCTCTTCGGCGCCCTTCCTTTCCCCCCGCCCGCTGCCGACTGCGGCCGGTGGGACGCAGGCTGGGGCTGGGAGAGGGACAGCGCCCCGCGTCCTCCCGCCGAAGCCTCCCCATCCCTGACCCGGGTGTCCGCGTGCCCCGTGTCCCTTGACAGCCCCGTGTGTCCCGGCCCGGCTCGGCTCGGTTGGGCTGCGTTGGGCTCTTCTCTTTTCATTTTAGTTGCGCTCGTTGTCGGCAAACTACCAATGGGGCGGTGCGGTGCAGAGAGCTCAAAGCTCGGCAGCGAATCGGCGCCGGCAGAGTGCTCGAATGGGGGGGGGGGGGGAGGAGACATCGCTCCCATTGGCTGAGCCGCGCGTCACTCAGCGAGAAGCGACCAATCGGCGGCGAGGGGGCGGGCGTAGGGGAGACAGCGGCCATTGGCTGAGACGGCCGTCACTCAGCGAGAAGCGACCAATCGGCGGTGGCAGAGCGCCGAGGGGGCGGGCGGAGGGGAGAGCGCACCCATTGGCTGAGACGGCCGTCACTCAGCGGGCAGCGGCCAATCAGCGGCGGAAGACGGTCGAGGGGGCGGGCGGAGGAGGGAGCTCTTCCATTGGCTGGCACCCCTAGGCTCCGGCATGAAAGCAGCGGTGGCTCAGTGCTGCCGTGCCGCGGCCGCGAAGCGGTACTGCAGCCTTGGGGAGAAAGGGGGTTTGTGGGAGTGGGGGGGGGGGGGTGCGGCGCGCGGCCGGCCGGCGCGTTTCAAAGCTCGGCTCGGCTTCTGCTCGTCGGTGCCATTCGTGCGGCAGCGGCCGCCTGCGGCCCGTGGGATGCAGGGTGGGGCTGGGAGAGGGACAGCGCCCCGTTGTTTCCCCCCCGCTGCGGTCTCCCGCCGGGAGTCGCCCTGTCCCAGCCCGGGGCAGGGGGCGGTGCGCTGTGGGTGGGCTCACGGGGCTGGGCTAGCCGTGCCGGCGAGGCGAGGGGGGCGGGCGAAAGAGAGCTCGCTCCCATTGGCTGAGATGCCCGTCACTCAGCGGGAAGGGAGCAATCAACGACGGCAGAGCATCGGGGGTGGGGGAGGGCGGGCTGCGGGGGGGGGGGGGGGGGGGGCGAAAGGGAGAGCGCTCCCATTGGCTGAGACGCCCGTCACTCAGAGGGAAGGGAGCAATCAACGACGGCAGAGCATCGGGGGGGGGGGGGGGAGGGGGAGGGCGGCCTGCGGGGGGGGGGGGGGGCGAAAGGGAGAGCGCTCCCATTGGCTGAGACGCCCGTCACTCAGAGGGAAGTGACTAATCAGCGGCAGCAAAGGGTCGAGGGGGCGGGCGAAAGACAGGTCGCTCCCATTGGCTGATGCGCCCGTCACTCAGCGGGCAGGAACCAATCAGCGACAGCAGCGGGCTGAAAGGGCGGGCGGGGGAGCCAGTGCTCCCATTGGCTGAGGCGCCCGTCACTCAGAGGGCGGTGACCAATCAGCGGCGGCAGTGGGGCGAGGGGGCGGGCAAAGGAGCCAGCGCTCCCATTGGCTGAGGCGCACGTCACTCAGCGGGCAGCGACCAGTCAGCGACGGCAGCGGGCCGAGGGGGCGGGCAAAGGAGCCAGCGCTCCCATTGGCTGATGCGCCCGTCACTCAGCGGGCAGCGACCAGTCAGCGACGGCAGCGGGCCGAGGGGGCGGGCAAAGGAGCCAGCGCTCCCATTGGCTGAGGCACACGTCACTCAGCGGGCAGCGACCAATCAGCGGCGGCAGGGGGGCGAGGGGGCGGGCGGGGAAGCCAGCGCTCCCATTGGCTGAGGCGCTCCTCACTCAGCGGGCAGCGACCAATCAGCGGCAGCAGCGGGCCGAGGGGGCGGGCGGGGGAGCCAGCGCTCCCATTGGCTGAGGCGCTCCTCACTGAGCGGGCAGCGACCAATCAGCGGCGTCAGCGGGCCGAGGGGGCGGGCGGGGGAGCCAGCGCTCCCATTGGCTGAGGCGCTCCTCACTGAGCGGGCAGCGACCAATCAGCGGCGGCAGCGGGCCGAGGGGGCGGGCGGAGGAGGCAGCGCTCTCATTGGCTGCACCGCGTGTCACTCCGCCGGTAGCGACCAATCAGCCGCAGAGGAGGGTTCGAGGGGGCGGACGGAGGAGAGCGGGCTCCCATTGGCCGAGCCGCATGTCACTCAGCGGGCAGCGACTAATCAGCGATGGCAGCGGGCCGAGAGGGCGGGCAAAGGAGCCAGCGCTCCCATTGGCTGAGGCGCGCGTCACTCAGCGGGCAGCGACCAATCAGGCGCACCGGAGGCTTCGAGGGGGCGGGCGGAGGAGAGAGGGCTCCCATTGGCTGACCGAAACGTCAGTCATGGAGCAGCGACCAATCAGCGGCGGGACAGGGCCGAGGGGGGCAGGCAGAGAAGGTACCGCTCCCATTGGCTGAGCCGCGTGTCACTCGGAGAGCATCGACCAATCAGCGGCGGAAGTCGGCCGAGGGGGCGGGTGGAGGAGGTCGTTAATGGCGCCGCTCCTGCCCGCGCGGCCGCTCCCCGCGGTTGACGGCGCCGCTCGTGCCCGCGCGGCCGCTCCCCGCGGTTGACGGCGCCGCTCCGGGCTCGCTCTCCGGGAGCTGCGGTACTCCCGCGGCCGGGCTGTGCGTTGCTGGCGCCGGGACCGGCTCGGGCTCGGGGCCGTTCGGGGCCTTCGGTGCTGTGTCCGTGCTCTGCGTGAGACGCCGCGGGGGGGGGAATCCCCGCTTTGGGGCGGGGGGGCGAAGGGTTAAAAGGAGGGGGAAAGGGGGCCAGCTGGGGAAAAACGGGGGGGGGGGGAAAGGAGGGGGGGGGGGAGGGGGAGGGGAAAAGGGGAAGGAGACAGTTAGGAGGGAGGTGGCTTTTTTGAATCCCTTCTGTAACCGGGGTTCTTTGCCTTTCAAACCCTCCCACCTCCCACGGTTTTACAACGATGCAACATCCGGTTTCGCCTGCTACAAATCCTCTCGGTTTAGACTTTTCTCTCTTTGCGTTGGCACAGGATATCTGCTTAGCCTTGTCGTGTAGTTGAGGCTTACCATCTCTTTCAACTTATTTTTAGTATCGCAAGCGAGTGCGGAAGGCTGCGTGTGCTCCTGGCTGTCCTAGAACGTGAAGGTGGTGGATTGCCCAGCTGCGGTAAGCTCTGCTGCCTTAGGATGGTTGTGTTGAAGACGCCCCTTGCGTAGGGAGGCTGACGCGCTGACGTCAGCAGTCTCCCGCAGACGGTGCTTGGGACCGGCAAGGGGGGTGCTGGAACTGTTTCCTTGGGCAGAATTTGCCCACGGCTGAGAGGGTGCTTTCCGGGGAGGCGACCGAAACCCGACTCCCAATCCCGGTTCCGTGAAGGGGACGGTTTCTTGAGCAAACCGTGTCCAGTCGGGTCTTTCTCTGAAGCGTGCGCTTGTGAACAGAGCACCGGCGTGCCGCTGTTACGAACGCGGCTCGACCGCTCGTGGCTTTGTTTGGGAGGAGTTGCGGCCTCCCTGCGAAAACCTAAAGCTCCGGCTGCTGCTGTGCCGGATCCTAACGGTCCCCGTGAGCAAAGCTAGCCTCTGCGGTGCCCTTCGAACCGAGCAACGCCAGAGCAGAGGCACGTGGAAGTTTGCCCCTTCTCTTCCGGTGCCCGTGACGGAGCGCAGCGAATACGAAAAGAGGCAGTGCTGGAAGAATTGCCGAAGGAGAGGGTACGAGCTCAAAGCTGCCTCGGGTTCCGGTGCTGAAGCGAAGCGGGTGCGGCAGGACTTACCTCGTGTTGTCGTCTGTTAAACTCCCAAAGCTTTTCCTGCCTCTGAGGAAAGGGCAAGAAATATATTTCTGCTTGTTTCTTTCAGGTGCCCCGGTTCAAGGCTCTACCTCTGCCTTCCTTTGACCGTCTGAGGGCGCCAGAGAAGGTCGAAACCCACGCTCGGCCCGAGCCGTTCCGTCTGCGCGTGGATGAACGGAGAGCGCTTGCCACCGTACGGAGCTGCAAACAGCAGATGGGAGGAGAAGGGTAAGGGGCGCGGCCGGACTCGAAGCAGCGCGTGTGGTTGCGATTGTTTCACAAGGCGTCCTGCCCGAGTTGTATGGGGATGTGAGTTTGAGCAACGGCCTGTCCTGTCCTTGGCGTGAGACTCGCGCTGTGGGTTAGGGATTGGTGTGTTGGAGGCTTTTTTCCCTCCCCCCGCCGTGGGGTTTCCCCCAAGTGGATGAAGAGCTGTGGGGTGTTTTCTGAGCAGCAGCTGTGCGCAGCTGGATCCCTTTGCTGACCGTCTCTGTGCCTGGGGATTTACTGACCTGCAAGCGACCCGCTGCTTTTCCTGTGGGAAGCCTGCAGCGGACAACTGACGTTCTCCTGAGGCGACGTTGGGCAAGAGTAGGCGGCAGGCAACACGGGACACAACTTTCTGGCTTTGATACGATTTTCTAGGCAACCAGTTTGCTCTGAGTCAACCTGCCTTTTCCAGCGTTGCGAGGGCGGAAGTTGGGGCGGGGGGAGAGGGTCTTTTTGTTAACGTCTGGCGCTAGATGGGCTCTCTTCTCTCGCAGCTTCGACGGGGCTCGGAAAGGCAGGAGGGTTGAAAAGCTCATCCCGTCACGGTGGCGTTGCCGGGAGCTTTCTGTCCTTCGAAAGGAAACGAAGCTGTTTTCAGCCAGGGTTCTGGAGACTCGGCTGATGGGCACCGAGAGCCAGTCAGATGGTGGCGAGAGCGGTGGGAAAAGGAAGAAGCTGCTCCTCCGAGGAGACGAGCGACGGATGGTAGGTGGGCTGTTTTCTGTGGACGAGGGCAGCAAAGTAACCCGAGGGGAGGTGAGAGCGTACTGAACGTACACCTCACGCTGTTGTCTGTTAAACCGGTCGGGGGGCTGGAGCACCTTCCCTATGAGGACGGGCTGAGAGAGTCGAGCTTGGAGAAGAGAAGGCCCAGAGGAGATCTTATAGTGACCTTCCAGTTACCTGGAAGGGGCCTACGAGAAATCTGGAGGGGGAACTATTCATAAAGGCTCGTCGGGGACAGGGCGAGGGGGGGAACGGGTATAAACCAGACAGAGGCAGATTTAGACTAGACGTTAGGAAGGATTTCCTCACCGTGAGAGCGGCGAGACGCTGGAACAGGTTGCCAAGGGAAGTTGTGGCTGCCCCATCCCCGGAGGTGTTTGAGGCCAGGTTGGATGGGGCCTCGGGGCAGCCTGATTTAGTGGGGTGTCCTTGCCCGCGGCAGGGAGGTCGGAACTAGATGATCTTTAAGGTCCCTTCCAGCCCCGCGCTGTTCTAGGATTCTCTGAGGCTCCCAAAGCTTCTTCCTGCCCCTGAGGAAAGGGCAAGAAATATTTCTGCTTGTTTCTTTCAGGTGTCCGGGTTCGAAGCTCTGCCTTCGTCTGACCGTGTGAAGCTGCCGGAGGAGGTCAGAAGCCCAACTCAGCCCGAGCTGTTCCTTCTGCGGGTGGATGAACGGGATGCTGCTGCCCTCCAGAGCTGAACGCGGCCGGTAGGATGAGAAGGAAGGGTGAGGGGCACAGCTGGACTTGAAGCGGCGTGTGTCGTTGCGATTGTTTTCAGCAAGCGTCCTGCCCGAGTTGTACGGGGATTGATATTCGAGCAATGACCTGTCCCGTCCTGGGGGAGAGACTTGTCCTGTGGATTGGGGGGGGGGGGACCGGTGCGTTTGAGGATTTCCTTCCCCCTTTGAGGTCAGCGATGGGATTTCCCACAACTGTATGAAGAGCTGCGAGGTATTTTGCGAGCACGTCTGTGCCCAGCTGGATCCCTTTGCTGATCCCTTTGTGCCTGGGCACTTATCGGCGTGTAAACGACCCGCTGCTTTTCTCGTGGGAAGCCTGCAGTGGGCACCTGAAATTTTCTCGAGGTGATGTTTGGCAAAAGTAACTGGCAGGCAACACGGGACGTGACTCTCTGGTTTCGCTACGGTTTTCTAAGCAAAGGATTTCCTCGGCCTGCCTTTTCCAGTGCTGCGAGTGGTGAAGTTGGGGCGGGGGGAGAGGGTCTTTTTGTTAACATCTGGCACCGGATATGGACTCTCTTCCCTCGCTGCTTGAACAGGGCTTGGAAAGGCAGGAGGGTTTAAAGCTCGTCCCGTCACGGTGGCGTTGCCGGGAGCTTTCTGTCCTTCGAAAGGAAACGGAGCTGTTGTCGGGTCGAGTGACAGAGGCTTGGCTGCTAACTCAGCACTGACGCTGCTGAATGATGGTTAGGCTGGCCGCTGCCTCTTCTGTGTCGGCAGAGCCGCCAGTGCCCTGCGCTTACCTGAGCGATTCCGTAGCGGCTCGTGTCCCCAGGGAGCGGGGGCAGGTTTTCATCTCTGCACCGTTCCCCTGTCCCACGCTAAGGTGGCGGCTGCATTGAACGAGTGACTGGTGTGCGTGCCGGCTCGGGATCCGGGTCAGTGGGACGTGGGGAGCACCCCGCGGAGAGAGCTGTCGCTCTTCCCGTTCCTAAGGGGGTGAAGGCATCTATAGCCAAGGGCAGACTGAGCTTCGTTGGGTACGGAACCAGCGAAAAACTCATCCGTACTAACAATTGCGTGCGTGCCTCTCCCATGAGAACATCTGTGACGGGGTGACGTCTGTGCGAACAGGTCTCACGTTTGGGCGTAAGGTTTCCCCTTTTCCTGAGGCCCGGAGGTATCTAGTACCTGCCCGCGCGAGCTGAAGCGCTCCAGAGGGAGGCTTCCGTTCGACGCTAGTACCGCGCTGCTTCGCCGGACTGTCTGTGCGCCAATGTTGTCTCCTCCTGCTGCTAAACTTAGAGAGTCCTTTCGGTGCTGCAGTTCTTGAAAGCCTTGTGCCGGCAACGAACAGGGAGCTGCGAGCGTTTGAGAAACGGTGGGCAGGTAGAGGAGCCGTAAGGAAGAGGCGCCGAGAGCGGGTCAGGCAAGACAAGAGCAGTGGGAACAGGAAGAAGTTTCTCTGCCGAGACGAGAAAATGGTAAGTGTGCTCTTTGTGAAGGGGGGGGGGGGGGCTGCAAAGTAACCCGGAGGGATGCGAGGGTTTGCTAAACGAGCCAGTGTCGCTGTCGAGCTGCTTTAAGACGGTCTTTTCGAGTTTTCCTGTTGCAAACTGACTCCTCCTTAACTTTACGGCTGGTCTGGACAAAAAAAAAAAAAAAAAAAAACCAAAAAAAACCCCGCAAAACCACCCCCACAAACGAAAGAGGCAGCTCTGCTGAGACGGCCGGGTTTCGGAGCTGCACAAGCGTAGTTGCGGGAGCAAGAATGATCTTTGTAAAATCCACAACCTCGAAGCATGCCTTGCCTGTTCCTGGTGGCTCGCTCCGGTGCCCGAGGCAGCGAGCAGTCTCGCAGACCGACGCCCGCCTTCGTCACACCGATGAACTCCCCTGCGAGTTCCACCTTCCTCAAAACTACAACCGTTTGCCTCGTTTTGGCTTTGATTTCTTTTTTTTTCACAGGTTCACGAGGCAAACCCGGTGCGCAAACACCGCAGCGCAGGAGTGGAGCCCAGCGATCAGCCGCTGACTGTGCCGAAGTCTGCCGACGTCTCAAGTAGACTCCGGTGCTGACGGGCATCTGTGTCCGCTCTCCGGACGGGCAGAGAAGAGAGGGAGCAGTTACTTTTGTGCCATCGCTCTGTCTCAGTGCTATGCTTGGTTCCATTCTCGTTAACGCTTGAAACGGCGGATGGAGGCGAGCTCCATCTGAGGCAGGTGTCTCGGGCACGGCAGGTGGGCAGTGCCGCGTGTTCTCTCTGTGGCCTGGCTTCGGGTCTAGGCGCCTCGTCCTCCGGAGACTAACCCCTTGGCCTTGTTACTTTGTACAAATATCGGGTACCTGAACTAGATCAAAATTCCTAACCGGACTGCTGTCCCTCACTGCTGGGCTGAATCCCTTTCCTGCAGAGGCTTTGGTGAAAGGCACTTGCCCAACGTGCAACAGTGTGCGTGTCTGGAAGAGGCGCCTTGCTGTCGTACCTCTCGCTCTCCAGTGAGTGTTTCTTAGGCTCGTGGTCGGTGTTCAGCTGGAATTGTGTGCAGTCTCCGGGGCTGCGTGTGTGTGCGCAGTGCAGGCAGGAATGCGTGTGCACGGCTCGAGGTGTGCAGAGCCGAGCGTGTGCCCGCAGGTTGAGTGTGCAGGGCTGTGTGCGGGCGCGTGCGTGTGCAGATATGTATTGTGCGTGTGCACATCTGTGTGCGTGTGCTGGCGAGGGGACGCCCCGGGGGCTCTGGGGACACCCCGGGGGCGGTGGGTGCTGGCGGTCCACGATGTCCGCACCCTCCAGCCGCCCCTCACCCCCACCCCACCCCCCCCCCCCCAGACCCCTCCAGGTGAGGCTGCGGGTACTGAGGAAGAAGAGGTTGAAGGCTTCGGCCAAGGGCGCCGCAGCCCCACGCCAGCCCCGTGAGTACACGCGTGTGAAGATGCCCCAGACGGCACTCGGGTGTGAGCACACCCTGCACACGCATACGAATGTGGTTGGCGTGTGGAGTGTTACTGGTGTGCGATTGTCATGTCGTTAGTGTGTGACTGGCATGTGATTGGTGTAACTGGTGTGTGAATGGTGATTTGCGTGTGCCTGGCACGTGGAGTGCGAGTGGCATGTGATTAGCCTATGAGTAGCACGTTATTGGTGTGTGACTGGTGTGTGATTAGCGTGTGATTTGTGTGTTGTTGGTGTGGTCTTGGCGTGTGTCTGGCGTGTGATTGGGTTGTGCCTGGTGTGTGACTGGCGTGGGGTGTGTCGGCATGTGACTGGCGTGCGGTTGGCGTGCGATAGGGGTGTGGTAGGCGTGTGGCTGTCATGTAACTGGCACGTGACTGGCATGCGATTGGTGTGTGACTGGAAGGTGATTGGCGTGTGGTGCGTACTCGGTGTGTGGAGTGACTGGCGTGTGACTGGTGTGCGATTGGTGTGTGGAGCGTTACTGGTGTGCGATTAGGATGGGATTGGCGTGCAGCTGGCGTGTGACGTGTGATTGGTGTGTGATTAGTTTGTTGTTGGCGCGTGACTGGCGTGTGATTGGGTTGTGACTGCGTGTGTTTGGCGTGTGCTGTTTAATTGGCACGTGTCTCCCTTTGGCCGGGATCCCTGTGCTCGGGAGGGAACGGAGCAGGGGCTCAGTGCTGCCGTGCCGTGGCCGCAGAGCGGTACTGCAGCCTGTGGGAGGTTGGGGGGGTAAGTGTGTGTGCGCGCGGGGCGGGGCACGGTGGGGCGGTGCGTTTCAAAGCTCGTCTGGGCTCCGCCCGGCGACCGTTCGGCACGGCTCGCCTCTGCTCTGCTCTTCGGCGCCCTTCCTTTCCCCCCGCCCGCTGCCGACTGCGGCCGGTGGGACGCAGGCTGGGGCTGGGAGAGGGACAGCGCCCCGCGTCCTCCCGCCGAAGCCTCCCCATCCCTGACCCGGGTGTCCGCGTGCCCCGTGTCCCTTGACAGCCCCGTGTGTCCCGGCCCGGCTCGGCTCGGTTGGGCTGCGTTGGGCTCTTCTCTTTTCATTTTAGTTGCGCTCGTTGTCGGCAAACTACCAATGGGGCGGTGCGGTGCAGAGAGCTCAAAGCTCGGCAGCGAATCGGCGCCGGCAGAGTGCTCGAATGGGGGGGGGGGGGGAGGAGACATCGCTCCCATTGGCTGAGCCGCGCGTCACTCAGCGAGAAGCGACCAATCGGCGGCGAGGGGGCGGGCGTAGGGGAGACAGCGGCCATTGGCTGAGACGGCCGTCACTCAGCGAGAAGCGACCAATCGGCGGTGGCAGAGCGCCGAGGGGGCGGGCGGAAGGGAGAGCGCTCCCATTGGCTGAGACGGCCGTCACTCAGCGGGCAGCGGCCAATCAGCGGCGGAAGACGGTCGAGGGGGCGGGCGGAGGAGGGAGCTCTTCCATTGGCTGGCACCCCTAGGCTCCGGCATGAAAGCAGCGGTGGCTCAGTGCTGCCGTGCCGCGGCCGCGAAGCGGTACTGCAGCCTTGGGGAGAAAAGGGGTTTGTGGGAGTGGGGGGGGGGGGGGGTGCGGCGCGCGGCCGGCCGGCGCGTTTCAAAGCTCGGCTCGGCTTCTGCTCGTCGGTGCCATTCGTGCGGCAGCGGCCGCCTGCGGCCCGGGGGATGCAGGGTGGGGCTGGGAGAGGGACAGCGCCCCGTTGTTTCCCCCCCGCTGCGGTCTCCCGCCGGGATTCGCCCTGTCCCAGCCCGGGGCAGGGGGCGGTGCGGCTGTGGGTGGGCTCACGGGGCTGGGCTAGCCGTGCCGGCGAGGCGAGGGGGGCGGGCGAAAGAGAGCTCGCTCCCATTGGCTGAGATGCCCGTCACTCAGCGGGAAGGGAGCAATCAACGACGGCAGAGCATCGGTGGGGTGGGGGAGGGCGGGCTGCGGGGGGGGGGGGGGGGGGCGAAAGGGAGAGCGCTCCCATTGGCTGAGACGCCCGTCACTCAGAGGGAAGGGAGCAATCAACGACGGCAGAGCATCGGGGGGGGGGGGGGAGGGGGAGGGCGGGGGCTGCGGGGGGGGGGGGGGCGAAAGGGAGAGCGCTCCCATTGGCTGAGACGCCCGTCACCTCAGAGGGAAGTGACTAATCAGCGGCAAGCAAAGGGTCGAGGGGGGCGGGCGAAAGACAGGTCGCTCCCATTGGCTGATGCGCCCGTCACTCAGCGGGCAGGAACCAATCAGCGACAGCAGCGGGCTGAAAGGGCGGGCAAAGGAGCCAGTGCTCCCATTGGCTGAGGCGCCCGTCACTCAGAGGGCGGTGACCAATCAGCGGCGGCAGTGGGGCGAGGGGGCGGGCAAAGGAGCCAGCGCTCCCATTGGCTGAGGCGCACGTCACTCAGCGGGCAGCGACCAGTCAGCGACGGCAGCGGGCCGAGGGGGCGGGCAAAGGAGCCAGCGCTCCCATTGGCTGAGGCACACGTCACTCAGCGGGCAGCGACCCAATCAGCGGCGGCAGGGGGCGAGGGGGCGGGCGGGGGAAGCCAGCGCTCCCATTGGCTGAGGCGCTCCTCACTCAGCGGGCAGCGACCAATCAGCGGCAGCAGCGGGCCGAGGGGGCGGGCGGGGGGAGCCAGCGCTCCCATTGGCTGAGGCGCTCCTCACTGAGCGGGCAGCGACCAATCAGCGGCGGCAGCGTGCCGAGGGGGCGGGCGGAGGAGCCAGCGCTCCCATTGGCTGAGGCGCTCCTCACTGAGCGGGCAGCGACCAATCAGCGGCGGCAGCGGGCCGAGGGGGCGGGCGGAGGAGGCAGCGCTCTCATTGGCTGCACCGCGTGTCACTCCGCCGGTAGCGACCAATCAGCCGCAGAGGAGGGTTCGAGGGGGCGGACGGAGGAGAGCGGGCTCCCATTGGCCGAGCCGCATGTCACTCAGCGGGCAGCGACTAATCAGCGATGGCAGCGGGCCGAGAGGGCGGGCAAAGGAGCCAGCGCTCCCATTGGCTGAGGCGCGCGTCACTCAGCGGGCAGCGACCAATCAGGCGCACCGGAGGCTTCGAGGGGGCGGGCGGAGGAGAGAGGGCTCCCATTGGCTGACCGAAACGTCAGTCATGGAGCCAGCGACCAATCAGCGGCGGGACAGGGCCGAGGGGGGCAGGCAGAGAAGGTACCGCTCCATTGGCTGGAGCCGCGTGTCACTCGGAGAGCATCGACCAATCAGCGGCGGAAGTCGGCCGAGGGGGCGGGTGGAGGAGGTCGTTAATGGCGCCGCTCCTGCCGCGCGCCGCTCCCCGCGGTTGACGGCGCCGCTCCTGCCCGCGCGCCGCTCCCCGCGGTTGACGGCGCCGCTCCGGGCTCGCTCTCCGGGAGCTGCGGTACTCCCGCGGCCGGGCTGTGCGTTGCTGGCGCCGGGACCGGCTCGGGCTCGGGGGCCGTTCGGGGCCTTCGGTGCTGTGTCCGTGCTCTGCGTGAGACGCCGCGGGGGGGAATCCCCGCTTTGGGGCGGGGGGGGCGAAGGGTTAAAAGGAGGGGGAAAGGGGGCCAGCTGGGGAAAAACGGGGGGGGGGGAAAGGAAGGGGGGGGGGGGGGGAGGGGGAGGGGAAAAGGGGAAGGAGACAGTTAGGAGGGAGGTGGCTTTTTTGAATCCCTTCTGTAACCGGGGTTCTTTGCCTTTCAAACCCTCCCACCTCCCACGGTTTTACAACGATGCAACATCCGGTTTCGCCTGCTTACAAATCCTCTCGGTTTAGACTTTTCTCTCTTTGCGTTGGCACAGGATATCTGCTTAGCCTTGTCGTGTAGTTGAGGCTTACCATCTCTTTCAACTTATTTTTAGTATCGCAAGCGAGTGCGGAAGGCTGCGTGTGCTCCTGGCTGTCCTAGAACGTGAAGGTGGTGGATTGCCCAGCTGCGGTAAGCTCTGCTGCCTTAGGATGGTTGTGTTGAAGACGCCCCTTGCGTAGGGAGGCTGACGCGCTGACGTCAGCAGTCTCCCGCAGACGGTGCTTGGGACCGGCAAGGGGGGTGCTGGAACTGTTTCCTTGGGCAGAATTTGCCCACGGCTGAGAGGGTGCTTTCCGGGGAGGCGACCGAAACCCGACTCCCAATCCCGGTTCCGTGAAGGGGGACGGTTTTCTTGAGCAAACCGTGTCCAGTCGGTCTTTCTCTGAAGCGTGCGCTTGTGAACAGAGCACCGGCGTGCCGCTGTTACGAACGCGGCTCGACCGCTCGTGGCTTTGTTTGGGAGGAGTTGCGGCCTCCCTGCGAAAACCTAAAGCTCCGGCTGCTGCTGTGCCGGATCCTAACGGTCCCGTGAGCAAAGCTAGCCTCTGCGGTGCCCTTCGAACCGAGCAACGCCAGAGCAGAGGCACGTGGAAGTTTGCCCCTTCTCTTCCGGTGCCCGTGACGGAGCGCAGCGAATACGAAAAAGAGGCAGTGCTGGAAGAATTGCCGAAGGAGAGGGTACGAGCTCAAAGCTGCCTCGGGTTCCGGTGCTGAAGCGAAGCGGGGTGCGGCAGGACTTACCTCGTGTTGTCGTCTGTTAAACTCCCAAAGCTTTTCCTGCCTCTGAGGAAAGGGCAAGAAATATATTTCTGCTTGTTTCTTTCAGGTGCCCCGGTTCAAGGCTCTACCTCTGCCTTCCTTTGACCGTCTGAGGGCGCCAAGAGAAGGTCGAAACCCACGCTCGGCCCGAGCCGTTCCGTCTGCGCGTGGATGAACGGAGAGCGCTTGCCACCGTACGGAGCTGCAAACAGCAGATGGGAGGAGAAGGGTAAGGGGCGCTGGCCGGACTCGAAGCAGCGCGTGTGGTTGCGATTGTTTCACAAGGCGTCCTGCCCGAGTTGTATGGGGATGTGAGTTTGAGCAACGGCCTGTCCCTGTCCTTGGCGTGAGACTCGCGCTGTGGGTTAGGGATTGGTGTGTTGGAGGCTTTTTTCCCTCCCCCCGCCGTGGGGTTTTCCCCCAAGTGGATGAAGAGCTGGGGGGTGTTTTCTGAGCAGCAGCTGTGCGCAGCTGGATCCCTTTGCTGACCGTCTCTGTGCCTGGGGATTTACTGACCTGCAAGCGACCCGCTGCTTTTCCTGTGGGAAGCCTGCAGCGGACAACTGACGTTCTCCTGAGGCGACGTTGGGCAAGAGTAGGCGGCAGGCAACACGGGACACAACTTTCTGGCTTTGATACGATTTTCTAGGCAACCAGTTTGCTCTGAGTCAACCTGCCTTTTCCAGCGTTGCGAGGGCGGAAGTTGGGTCGGGGGGAGAGGGTCTTTTTTGTTAACGTCTGGCGCTAGATGGGGCTCTCTTCTCCTCGCCAGGCTTCGACGGGGCTCGGAAAGGCAGGAGGGTTGAAAAGCTCATCCCGTCACGGTGGCGTTGCCGGGAGCTTTCTGTCCTTCGAAAGGAAACGAAGCTGTTTTCAGCCAGGGTTCTGGAGACTCGGCTGATGGGCACCGAGAGCCAGTCAGATGGTGGCGAGAGCGGTGGGAAAAGGAAGAAGCTGCTCCTCCGAGGAGACGAGCGACGGATGGTAGGTGGGCTGTTTTCTGTGGACGAGGGCAGCAAAGTAACCCGAGGGGAGGTGAGAGCGTACTGAACGTACACCTCACGCTGTTGTCTGTTAAACCGGTCGGGGGGCTGGAGCACCTTCCCTATGAGGACGGGCTGAGAGAGTCGAGCTTGGAGAAGAGAAGGCTCAGAGGAGATCTTATAGTGACCTTCCAGGTAACTGGAAGGGGCCTACGAGAAATCTGGAGGGGGAAACTATTCATAAAGGCTCGTCGGGGACAGGGCGAGGGGGGGAACGGGTATAAACCAGACAGAGGCAGATTTAGACTAGACGTTAGGAAGGATTTCCTCACCGTGAGAACGGCGAGACCCTGGAACAGGTTGCCAAGGGAAGTTGTGGCTGCCCCATCCCCGGAGGTGTTTGAGGCCAGGTTGGATGGGGCCTCGGGGCAGCCTGATTTAGTGGGGCGTCCTTGCCGCGGGCAAGGAGGTCGGAACTAGATGATCTTTAAGGTCCCTTCCAGCCCCGCGCTGTTCTAGGCATTCTCTGAGGCTCCCAAAGCTTCTTCCTGCCCCTGAGGAAAGGGCAAGAAATATTTCTGCTTGTTTCTTCAGGTGGTCCCGGGTTTCGAAGCTCTGCCTTCGTCTGACCGTGTGAAGCTGCCGGAGGAGGTCAGAAGCCCAACTCAGCCCGAGCTGTTCCTTCTGCGGGTGGATGAACGGGATGCTGCTGCCCTCCAGAGCTGAACGCGGCCGGTAGGATGAGAAGGAAGGGTGAGGGGCACAGCTGGAACTTGAAGCGGCGTGTGTCGTTGCGATTGTTTTCAGCAAGCGTCCTGCCCGAGTTGTACGGGGATTGATATTCGAGCAATGACCTGTCCCGTCCTGGGGGAGAGACTTGTCCTGTGGATTGGGGGGGGGGGGGACCGGTGCGTTTGAGGATTTCCTTCCCCCTTTGAGGTCAGCGATGGGATTTCCCCACAACTGTAGAAGAGCTGCTGAGGTATTTTGCGAGCACGTCTGTGCCCAGCTGGATCCCTTTGCTGATCCCTTTGTGCCTGGGCACTTATCGGCGTGTAAACGACCCGCTGCTTTTCTCGTGGAGAGCCTGCAGTGGGCACCTGAAATTTTCTCGAGGTGATGTTTGGCAAAAGTAACTGGCAGGCAACACGGGACGTGACTCTCTGGTTTCGCTACTGGTTTTCTAAGCAAAGGATTTCCTCGGCCTGCCTTTTCCAGTGCTGCGAGTGGTGAAGTTGGGGCGGGGGGAGAGGGTCTTTTTGTTAACATCTGGCACCGGGATATGGACTCTCTTCCCTCGCTGCTTGAACAGGGCTTGGAAAGGCAGGAGGGTTTAAAGCTCGTCCCGTCACGGTGGCGTTGCCGGGAGCTTTCTGTCCTTCGAAAGGAAACGGAGCTGTTTGTCGGGTCGAGTTGACAGAGGCTGGCTGCTAACTCAGCACTGACGCTGCTGAATGATGGTTAGGCTGGCCGCTGCCTCTTCTGTGTCGCAGAGCCGCCAGTGCCCTGCGCTTACCTGAGCGATTCCGTAGCGGCTCGTGTCCCCAGGGAGCGGGGGCAGGTTTTCATCTCTGCACCGTTCCCCTGTCCCACGCTAAGGTGGCGGCTGCATTGAACGAGTGACTGGTGTGCGTGCCGGCTCGGGATCCGGGTCAGTGGGACGTGGGGAGCACCCCGCGGAGAGAGCTGTCGCTCTTCCCGTTCCTAAGGGGGTGAAGGCATCTATAGCCAAGGGCAGACTGAGCTTCGTTGGGTACGGAACCAGCGAAAAACTCATCCGTACTAACAATTGCGTGCGTGCCTCTCCCATGAGAACATCTGTGACGGGGTGACGTCTGTGCGAACAGGTCTCACGTTTGGGCGTAAGGTTTCCCCTTTTCCTGAGGCCCGGAGGTATCTAGTACCTGCCCGCACGAGCTGAAGCGCTCCAGAGGGAGGCTTCCGTTCGACGCTAGTACCGCGCTGCTTCGCCGGACTGTCTGTGCGCCAATGTTGTCTCCTCCTGCTGCTAAACTTAGAGAGTCCTTTCGGTGCTGCAGTTCTTGAAAGCCTTGTGCCGGCAACGAACAGGGAGCTGCGAGCGTTTGAGAAACCCTATTGGCGGAGACGCGTGCCACTCAGCTGGCAGCGACCTATCAGCCATAGCAGAGTGTTGAGGAGGCGGGCCGAGGAGTGAGCACACCCATTGGTAGAGGCACACGTCACTCAGGGAGCAGCAGCCAATCAGCGGCGAGCGCTGGGGATTGGGGGGCAAAGGGAGGCACGGCTGGTGGGAGAGAGGGAGTGTGAGTGTCCACGGTGTGTGCACGAGTGTGTGTGCAGGAATGTGTCTGCAGGTCTGAGTGTGCAGGAATGTGTACATGAGCGTGTGCGTGTATGTCCGTGCTTGCGGTGTGTGTGCGCAGGGCAGGCAGGAATGCGCGTGCACAGCTCGGGGTGTGCAGAGCCGAGCGTGTGTCTGCAGCTGAGTGTCCAGGGCTGGGGGTGTGTGCATGCGCAGATGTGTATGTGCACGTGCACATCCATGTGCGTGTGCTGGCGAGGGGGTGCCCAGGGGGCTGTGGAGACGCTGGGGATGATGGTTGCTCAGGGTCCTCAATGCCACCCCTCAGCCCTTCAACCCCCCCTTCTCCCCCAAATCCCTCTTGCAGCCCTCCGTGACCTCCAACTCCTTCGTACCCCCCCAGGTGAGGCTGAGGAAGAAGCTGGTGAAGAAGGTGCTGAGGGAGAAGAGGCCCAAGGCTCTGGTCAAGGTCGCCGCAGCCCCACAACAGCCCTGTGAGTACATGCGTGTGAACACGCACCACACGACACACAGGTGTGAGCACACCCTGCACACACATGGGAATGGGATTGCCGTGTGATTGACCTGTGGAGTGAGTGGCGTCACTGGTGTGTCACTGGCATGTGAATCGTGTGTGACTGCATGTAACTGGCATGTGAATGGCGTGTGATGGGCATTTGACTGACGTGTGATGGTGTGTGACTGGCATGTGACTGGCCTCTAACTGGCGTATGATGCCGTGTCACTGCGTGTTACTGGCACGTCACAGTGTATTACTGGCGTGTCACTGGCGTCCGACATGTGTGTGACTGGCGTGTCAATGACACGGCTTGTCACACGCCATTTACACGCCAATGACTGGTGTGTCACTGTCATGTGACAGACGTGTCATTGGCGTGTAAATGGCGTGTGACTGGCGTGTGGTAGCGTGTTACTGCGTGTGACTGGCATGTAACTGGTGTGTGACGTGTGTGTCACTGGCGTGTTACTGCGTGTTACTGGCATGTGACTGGCGTCCGAAACGTGTGTGTCTGGCGTGTCACTGCGTGTTATTGCGTGTCACTGGCGTGTGACAGCGTGTCACTGGCGTGTGACAGCGTGTCACTGGCGTGTGACAGCTTGTGATGGCGTGTCACTCGCATGTAAATGTCATGTGACTGGCATGTGATAACGTGTTACTGCGTGTGACTGGCGTGTAATTGGCGTGTGACGGTTGTGTTACTGGCGTTTATTGCGTGTGACTGGCGTGTGACTGGCATCTGACGGTGGCAATGGCGTGTAACTGGCGTGTCATTGGCGTGTTAAAGCATGTGAATGGTGTGTGAATGGCATGTAATACCATGTTTCTGAGGCAGGAACACACCATCACACGCCAGTCACACGCTTTAACACGCCCGTGACATGCCAGTCACAAGCAGTTACATGCCAGTGACACGCTGTCACAGGCCAGTCACACGCAATAACACGCCAATCACATGCTTTAACATGCCAGTGACATGCCAGTCATACACGTGTCGGACGCCAGTCACATGGCAGTAACACGCCAGTGACACGCATGCCACACACCAGTTACATGCCAGTAACACGCTATCACACGCCAGTCACACGCCGTTTACACGCCAATGACTGGTGTGTCACTGGCATGTGACAGACGTGTCGTTGGCATGTAAATGGCATGTGACAGGTGTGTGATAGCGTGTTACTGCGTGTGACTGGTGTGGGTGTGTGTGTCACTAGCGTGTTACTGCGTGTTACTGGCATGTGACTGGCGTTCGACAGGTGTGACTGGCATGTCACTGGCATGTTAAAGCATGTGATTGGCGTGTTATTGCATGTGACTGGCATGTGAGCGTGTCACTGGCGTGTGACTGCTTGTGATGGTGTGTCACTCGTATGTAAATGTCATGTCACTGGCATGTGTTAACATGTTACTGTGTGTGACTGGCGTGTAATTGGCGTGTGATGGTTGTGTCACTGGCGTTTACTGCCTGTGACTGGCGTGTGACTGGCATCTGACAGTGTGTCACTGGCGTGTCATTGGCATGTTAAACTATGTGAATGGTGTGTGAATGGCATGTAATAGCATGTTTCTGAGGCAGGAACACACCATCACATGCCAGTCACACGCAGTAACACGCTACCACACGCCAGTCACATGCCATTTACACGCCAATGACACGCTGTCACACGCCACTCACACGCTATAACACGCCAGTCACACGCCAGTGACTGGCTTGTCACACGCCATTTACACGCCAATGACTGTTGTGTCACTGGCATGTGACAGACGTGTCATTGGCGTGTGACTGGCGTGTGGTAGCGTGTTACTGCGTGTGACTGGCATGTAACTGGTGTGTGGCGTGCGTGTTATTGGCGTGTTACTGCGTGTTACTGGCATGTGACTGGCGTCTGACACTTGTGTGACTGGCATGTTAAAGCGTGTCACTGGCGTGTTATTGCGTTTGACTGGCGTGTGACAGCGTGTTACTGGCGTGTGACTGCTTGTGATGGCGTGTAACTGGCATGTAAATGTCATGTGACTGGCGTGATAACATGTTACTGCGTGTGACTGGCGTGTAATTGGCGTGTGACGGTTGTGTCACTGGCGTGTGACTGGCGTGTGACTGGCATCTGGCAGAGTGTCACTGGCGTGTCATTGGCGTGTCATTGGCGTGTTAAACTATGTGAATGGCATGTAATAGTATGTTTCTGAGGCAGGAACATGCCATCACATGCCAGTTACACGCCATTTACACGCCTGTGACACGCTGTCACACGCCAGTCACATGCAGTGACACGCTGTCACACGCCAGTCACACGCAATAACACGCCAGTCACACACTTTAACACGCCAGTGACTGGCTTGTTACATGCCATTTACACGCCAATGACTGGTGTGTCCCTGGCATGTGACAGACGTGTCATTGGCGTGTAAATGGCGTGTGACTGGCATGTGGTAGCGTGTTATTGCGTGTGACTGGCATGTAACTGGTGTGTGGTGTGCATGTCATTGGCGTGTTAGTGCGTGTTACTGGCGTGTTACTGGCGTCTGACACTTGTGTGACTGGCGTGTCACTGGCATGTTTTCCCTTCCTCCAAACTGCAAGCGTTGGCCTCGTTTTGGCTTTAATTTCTTTTTTCGCAGGTTCACGAGGCGAAGCCAGTGCGCCAAGTACCGCAGCGTAGGAGCGGAGGCCAGCGATCGGCCAGTGACCGTGCCAAAGCCTCTCGACGTCTCGTGTAGATTGCGACACCGGTGGGCGTCTGTGGGATAGGATAGTAGGAGGGAGGTCTCACACAGAATCACACACAGAATCACAAGGTTGGAAAGGACCCATTGGATCATCGAGTCCAACCATTCCTAGCACTCCCTAAACCATGTCCCTCAGCACTTCATCCACCCGTTCCTAAAACACCTCCAGGGAAGGCGACTCCACTACCTCCCTGGGCAGCCTTTTCCAGTACCCAATGACTCTTACTGTGAAGAATTTTTTTCTGATATCCAACCTGAACCTCCCCTGACGGAGCTTCAGGCCATTCCCTCTAGTCCTGTCCCCTGTCACTTGGGAGAAGAGGCCAGCTCCCTCCTCTCCACAACCTCCTTTCAGGTAGTTGTAGAGAGTAATAAGGTCTCCCCTCAGCCTCCTCTTCTCTCAGGCTAAACAGCCCCAGCTCTCTCAGCCGCTCCTCGTAAGACTCGTTCTCCAGCCCCTTCACCAGCTTTGTTGCTCTTCTCTGGACACGCTCCAGAGCCTCAACATCCTTCTTGTGGTGAGGGGCCCAGAACTGAACACAGTATTCGAGGTGCGGTCTCACCAGTGCTGAGTACAGAGGGAGAATAACCTCCCTGGACCTGCTGGTGACCCCATTTCTGATACAAGCCAAGATGCCATTGGCCTTCTTGGCCACCTGGGCACACTGCTGGCTCATGTTCAGTCGGCTGTCAACCAGCACCCCCAGGTCCTTCTCTTCCGTGCAGCTCTCCAGCCATTCCTCCCCCAGTCTGTAGCGCTGCATAGGGTTGTTGTGCCCCAAGTGCAGGACCCGGCATTTGGCCTTGTTAAACCTCATCCCATTGGTCTCGGCCCAGCAGTCCAGCCTGTTCAGATCCCTTTGCAGAGCCTCCCTACCCTCCAGCAGATCGACACTTCCTCCCAGCTTGGTGTCATCTGCAGCTTGGTGTCTCGTCCCTCTGCGCTCTCTGGGCAGGCAGAGGAGAGAGGGAGCGGTTGCTTTTGTACCATCGCTCTGTCTTAATGCTCTGCCCAGTTCCGTTCTCGTTCCGCTCGGAATGTGGATGGAGGCGAACTCCCTCCGAGGCAGGTGTCCGAGGCACGGCACGCGGGCGGTGTCGCGCGGTCTCCGTGGCCTCGCTTTGGGCCTAGGCGTCTTGTCCCCTGGGAATGAAACCGGGCCTTGTGGCTTTATACAAATACCGCGTGCCCGAACCGGACCGAAGTTCCTAACCCGATTGCCGTCCCTCGCTGCTGGGCTGAATCCCGTTCCCGCAGGGGCTCTGGTAGAAGGCACTTGCCGAACGGGTGGCGACGTGCGTGTCTGGAAGAGCTGCCTTGCCGTCTCGCTTTGCCCTGCGCGTCTCTTAGGCCCGTAGTCGGCGTTAAGCTTGAATCGTGCGCAGTCTCCGGGGCTCGTGCCCGAGTCGGCGCCTCGCGGTTCTGACTCTGGTGATAGAAGGCGTGCCGGGAGCCTTTTGTGCCTCGAAAGGAGGGTGAACATCAGTGTGCCCGGGCTGCTTTTCTGCGTCGGACTTTCACGTGGATGCGATTTGGACCGTCTCAGCGTAACGAGTTTCCGGCGGGTAAGATTCGGTGGGGTTTGGTGTGTCTTTTTGACAAAGTACGTCTGACAGAAAAAAACGTTGGAAGGAATCTCGTTCTCTCCGGACGTTTCTGAAACGTGACCTGGCGCCGCCGCTTTCCGTCTCGCAAGTCCTCCGGTTCCTTGCGGTTTCCTTTCAGGGGGACAAGTGACAACTTTTGCCGTTCTTTGGAAGGAGATTGTCTTCTCGGCTTTCTTTGGGTGGACCGTAGTGCGGGGCGGGACGGGGGTGTCAGAAGGTCAGAGAAGAAAGCACGGTCGAGGGAGGAAAGCGCATTCGTCTCGGGGACGAGGGCTGCTTTGTCTCGTCACCCTGCTAACGTTCTTTTCTGTGCGTTCTGCGCGGTCTCGCCAGGACCCTATGCGGGCGGCATTGTCGCCACCTATGCTGCGGGACCGGGAGCCGCGTGTCCCTCTCCGGGGACCCTTTGGCCTCTTGCGCCCAGGCCCGGGGAAGCCGGAGGAAGCCCCGTGTAAACCAGCGTCGTCTGCTGGTTCAGGCTTTGGATGGGTCACCGGGTGCTGTACGCGTTTCCCTTTTTCGTTGTTCGAGGAGCGTCCGTGCTCCGCCGGTGTCTCGGTCAGGGACGTCCCGAGGGAAGGCACGGTTTGCGATGCTCCGGAGCCCGGCAGCGGTGAGGGTTGTGCGGGCGGCGCCGCGGGAGCTGCTGTCTGCTCCGTCCGATTCGGCGCCCGTTGGTGGCGTTCCCCAAAACGGCTGAAACGGTAAAAGCAGCAAAAGCAGCTTTGCCCGGGCTGAGGGAGGAGGGAGCGCTCCCAGTGGCTGCGATCCCTGCGCTCAGGCACGAAAGGAGCGGTGGCTCAGTGCTGCCGTGCCGCGGACGCGGAGCGGTACAGCAGCCTCGTGGAGGCGGCCGGGGCTGGGGGGCGGGTTGGGGGGGGGTGTGCACAGGGCCGGGCTAGCCGCGCGGGGGCCGTTCGGGGCCTTCGGTGCTGTGTCCGTGCTCTGCATGAGACCCCGCGGGGGGGGGGAATCCCCGCTTTGGGGCGGGGGGCGAAGGGTTAAAAGGAGGGGGAAAGGGGGCCAGCTGGGGAAAAACGGGGGGAAAGAAGGGGGGGGGAGGGGGAAAAGTGGAAGGAGACAGTTAGGAGGGAGGTGGCTTTTTTGAATCCCTTCTGTAACCGGGGTTCTTTGCCTTTCAACGATGCAACATCCGGTTTCGCCTGCTACAAATCCTCTCGGTTTAGACTTTTCTCTCTTTGCGTTGGCACAGGATATCTGCTTAGCCTTGTCGTGAAGTTGAGGCTTACCATCTCTTTCAACTTATTTTTAGTATCGCAAGCGAATGCGGAAGGCTGCGTGTGCTCCTGGCTGTCCTAGGACGTGAAGGTGGTGCATTGCCCAGCTGCGGTAAGCTCTGCAACGGCAGCGGGCCAAGAGGGCGGGCAAAGCAGCCAGCGCTCCCATTGGCTGGTACGCCAGTCACTCAGCAGGCATCGGCCAATCAGCGGCTGCAGAGGGCGAAGGGAGCCTTGGGGAGGAAGGGGTTTGTGGGAGCGGGGGCGGTGCAGCAGTAGCTGCCTGCGGCCCGTGGGATGCAGGGCGGGGCTTGGAGAGGGACAGCGCCCCGTATTCCGCCCCCGCTGCGGTCTCCTGCCGGGAGTCACCCTGTCCCAGCCCGGGGCAGGGGGCGGTGCGGTGTGTGGGCTCTCGGGGCTGGGCTAGCCGTGCCGGCTAGGCGAGGGTGGCGGGCGAAAGAGAGGTCACTCCCATTGGCTGAGATGCCTGTCACTCAGCGGGAAGGGAGCAATCAACGATGGCAGAGCGGGGGGGGGGGGGGGTGCGGGCGAAAAGGACAGCGCTCCCATTGGCTGAGATGCCTGTCACTCATCGGGAAGCGACCAATCAACGACGGCAGTGGGCCGAGGGGGGGGGCGTGTAAGGAGAGAGCGTTGCCATTGGCTGAGACAGCTGTCACTCAGCAAGCAGCGACCAATCAGCGACGGCAGTGGGCTGAGAGAGAGGGCAAAGGAGCCAGCGCTCCCATTGGCTGAGACGCCCGTCACTCATCAGGCAGTGACCAGTCAGCGACGGCAGCGGGCCGAGGGGGCGGGTGAAAGAGAGAGCTCTGCCATTGGCTTAAACGCCCATCACTCAGAGGGAAGTGACCAATCAGCGGCAGCAGAGGGTCGAGGGGGTCGGGCAAAAGAGAGAGTGCTGCCATTGGCTGAAATGCGCGTCACTCAGCGGGCAGCGACTAATCAGCGAGGCAGCGGGCCAAGAGGGCGGGCGGAGGAGGGAGGGCTCCCAATGGCTTAAACGCCCGTCACTCAGCGGGCAGCGACCAATCAGCTGCAGAAGACGGCCAAGGGGGGTTGGCGGAGGAGAGAGAGTTCCCATTGGCTGACCGAAACGTCAGTCATGGAGTAGCGGCCAATTAGCGTTGGGATAGGGCCGAGGGGGCAGGCAGAGGAGGTACCGCTCTCATTGGCTGAATCGCGTGTCACTCGGAGAGCATCGACCAATCAACGGCGGAAGTCGGCCGAGGGGGCGGGTGGAGGAGGCAGCGCTCCCATTGGCAGAGCCGAGCGTCCCTTGCGGAGCGTCGAACAATCGGCGCCTTCACAGATCCCGGGAGGGCGGGGCGATGGGAGAGGAGCGCTGTCATTGGTCGAGCCGAACGTCACTCGGGGAGCGGCGACCAGTCGCCCCGGGGGGCTGGGGGGGGTTAGGGTTGTCGGTCCGAGGTGGGGGCGCTCCCATTGGGTGAGCGCGCGCGCGAGTGTTCCGCCGTTAATGGCGCCGCTCCTCCCCGCGCGGCCGTTCTCCGCCGTTAATGGCGCCGCTCCTCCCCGCGCGGCTGCTGTCCGCGGTTGACGGCGACGCTCCGGGCTCGCTCTCCGGGAGCTGCGGTCCTCCCGCGGCCGGGCTGTGCTTTGCTGGCGCCGGGACCGGCTCGGGCTCGGGGCCGTTGGGGGCTTCGGTGCTTTGTCTGTGCTCTGCGTGAGACCCCGCGGGGGGGAATCCCCTCTTTGGTGGGGGGGGGGGGGCGTTAAAAGGTTAAAAGGAGGGGGAAAGGGGGCCAACTGGGGAAAAACGGGGGGAAAGAAGCGGGGAAGGGAGGGAGGAAAGGAGGGGAAAAGGGGAAGGAGACAGTTAGGAGGGAGGTGGCTTTTTTGAATGCCTTTTTTTTATCTGCCTGCCACCGCCGCTGCTTTCAAAAGCTGTGCTTGTCCTGTTTTCCTGCCCAGTTGGCTGAGGCGAGCGCTGGGGGTTGGGGAATAAGGGAGGCACGGGCTGGGGGGGAGAGAGGGAGTGTGAGTGTGCACGGTGTGTGCAGGAATGCGTCTGCATGGCTCTGAGTGTGCAGGAATGTGTACATGAGCGTGTGCGTGTGTGTCTGTACGTGCTCTGTGTGCGTGTGCAGGGCAGGCAGGAATGCATGTGCACAGCTCGGGGTGTGCAGGGCAGAGCGTGTGCCCGCAGCTGAGTGTGCAGGGCTGGGGGTGTGTGCATGCACAGATGTGTATGTGCACGTGCACATCCGTGTGCGTGTGCTGGCGAGGGGATGCCCGGGGGGCTGTGGGGACGCTGGGGGTGATGGTTGCTCAGGGTCCCCAATGCCACCCCTCAGCTCTCCAACACCCCGCCGCTCCCCCAAATCCCTCTTGCAGCCTCCCGTGACCTCCAACCCCCTCATACCCCCCCAGGTGAGGCTGAGGAAGAAGCTGGTGAAGAAGGTGCTGAGGGAGAAGAGGCCCAAGGCTCTGGTCAAGGTCGCCGCAGCCCCACAACAGCCCTGTGAGTACACGCGTGTGAACACGCACCACACGGCACACAGGTGTGAGCACACCCTGCACACACATGGGAATGGGATTGCTGTGTGATTGGCCTGTGGAATGACTGGCGTGTGATGGCGTGTTACTGGCGTGTGACTGGCGTGTGACACCGTGTCACTGGCCTGTGACTGCATGTGACTGGCATGTCACTGGCATGTGAATGGCGTGTTACTGCATGTCACTGGCGTGTGACAGGCATTTGACTGACGTGTGTGTGTGTGCTGGCATGTCACTAGTGTGTGACTGGGTGTGACTGGTGTGTCACTGTGTCACTGGCATGTGATGTGAGCATTTGACTGGCATGTTCCCGGTGTGTGAATGGTGTGTTATTGCATGTGAATGGTATGTGACTGCGTGTGATGGCATGTTACTGAGTGTCACTGGCGTGTCACTGGTGTGTGGAAGCATGTGAATGGCATGTTACTGCATGTGAATGGTGTGTTACAGCCTGTTACTAGCGTGTGACTGGTCTGTAACTGGCATGTGAAGTCGTGTTACGGGCGTGTCACTGGAATGTGATGGCGTGTCACTGGTGTGTAAATGGCATGTTACTGCCTGTGACCGGCATGTGACTGGCGTGTGACAGCATGTGACTGGCATGTGACGGGCGTGTTACTGGCGTGTGATGGCATATTATGCATGTTAGTGGCGTGTGATGGGCATTTGACTGACGTGATGATGTGTGACTGGTCTCTAACTTGGGTGTGATGGCATGTTACTGCGTGTGGCGTGTCATGTTCTGTGATTGACGTGTGAATGGTGTGTGAATCGTGTGTGACTGGTGTGTCACGGCATGTGACTAGCGTGTGACAGCGTTTGACTGGCATGTCACCGGCATGTGAATTGCGTGTGATGGCGTGTTACTGCTTGTGACTGGGGTGTCACTTGCATGTTACTGCATGTCACTGGTGTGTGAAAGTGTGTGACTGGCGTGTTACTGCGTGTGACTGGCATGTGACTGGCCTGTAACTGGTGTGTGATGGCGTGTGACTGCGTGTGAGTGGCGTGTCATGCCATGTCACTGGTGTGTCACTGTGTGTGACTGGCGTGTGACAGCGTTTCACTGGTGTGTCATTGGCATGTGAATTGCGTGTTATTGTGAGTGCTTGGCGTGTGACTGGCGTGTGATGGCATGTTACTGCCTGTGACTGGTGTGTCACTTGTGTGTTATTGTGTGTCACTGGTGTTTCGCTGGTGTCTGAAAGTGTGTGACTGGTGTGTGAATGGCTTGTTACTGCATGTGATTGGCATGTTACGGTGTGTCACTGGCATGTCACTGGGTGTGACTGGCCTGTGATGGCATGTAACTGGCGTTTGACTGGCGTGTGACTGGTGTGTCACTGGTGTGTGAAAGTGTGTGACTGGCGTGTGACAGGCATTTTACTGCGTATGACTAGCGTGTGACGATGTGTCACTGGCGTGTCAGTACGTGTCACTGGTGTGGGATGGCATGTCACTGGCATGTAAATGGCATGTGACTGGCGTGTGATGGCATGTTACTGTGTGTGACTGGCATGTGATGGTGTGTGATGGTTATGTGACTGGTGTGTGATTGGTATGTGATGGTGTGTCACTGGCATGTCACTGGCATGTGGAAGTGTGTTACTGGTGTGTAACTGTTGTGTGACTGGCGTGTAAAGGGTGTGTGACTGGTATGTGACTGGCGTGTTACTGCGTGTTACTGGCATGTGACTGGTGTGTCACTGGCATGTGAATGGTGTGTGACTGACGTGTCGTTGGCATGTGACTGGTGTGTAACTGGCTTGTGAATGGTGTGTTACTGCCTGTGACTGGCGTGTTACTGTCATGGAGCAGTATGTGACAGACGTGTCACTGGAGTGTCAGTGGTGTGTCACTGGCATGTCACTGGCGTGTGATTGGCTTGTGTGACTGCGTGTGGTGTGTCACTGGCGTGTCAGTGCGTGTGACTGAAGTGTGACTGTGTGTGACTGAAGTGTAACTAGAGTGTGACTGGCGTGTTATGGGTGTGTGACTGGTGTGTGACAGCGTGTGACTGGTGTGTGACAGCGTGTGACTGGCGTGTCACCAGCATTTGAATGGCGTGTTACTGCGTGTGACTGGCATGTGAGTAGCGTGTGTCTGGCGTGTCACGCAGTGTGACACCGTGTGATCTGCGTGTGATTGTGTGTGAGTGGCGTTTGACTGGCATGTGACTGCTTGTGACTGCGTCGGTCTCGGATGAGTGGGAGGGCGAGACGTTCTTCTTCTAAACCTGCCTCTAGTCGCACGTTTGTATGTTGTGATGACAGCCACTGTCGCGAGCACCTGCACGAAATACCCCACCAGCATACCAACGCGCAGTGATTCATTCCAGATTCTGGCCGTTTTTCCGGTGGGATAGGTGAGTCTATTTGGGGCCTAGTTTCAGGCTAGTGGCTCGGCCGAAGCTATGTGCGCAATAAGACTCTGTCACCCCTCCTCGCCTCCTAGAAGGCGTGCGTAAGCCCTGGACGCGTGTGCTTTAAGTTAAAGAGGCATGGGAATCCAGTCTTTTTTTTTTTTTCCGCTGCGTGTGTTGACTCCGACCCCCAAACCCTTACCGCCCGGACCAACCGACCGCTTGTGTTTTGAGTTTTGCGTTGACCGAACCATAGCTTTAGCGCTGCTAACCATTGTTTCAATTATTTTTGCAACATGTACCCTTTGCCCCATAAATGTTTTTCTTCTGAACGTTTTCATTTGTTCCTGTTCACATTATTGGCGTGTGACTGGCGTGTTATTGCATGTGAATGGTGTGTTACTGGTGTGTGGTTGGTGTGTAAATAGTGTGTGACTAGCTTGTAAGTAGCGTATGACAAGTGTGTGACTGGTATGTGACGGTGTGTGACTGACGTGTGACAGCATGTGACGTGTGTGACTTGCGTGTCACTGGCATGTGACTGTGTGACTGTGTGTGACTGGTGTGTAACTGGCGTGTGACTGCATGTGACTGGCATTTGACAGTGTGTGGCCAGCGTGTGACTGCGTGTGACTTGCATGTGACTGACATGCCACTAGCGTGTGACTGCATGTTACTGCATGTGCCTGGCATGTGACTAACATTTGATTGGTGTGTGACTGTCCTGTGACTGTTGTGTGACTATGTGTGACTGGTGTGTCACTGGCGTGTGACTGCCATGTGACTGGAATGTGATTGGTCTGTTAGTGTGTGTGACTGGCATGTCACTGTGTGTGACTGTATGATTGGCATGTGACTGGCGTGTGACTGGTGTATGAATGGTGTGTGACTGCATGTGACTGTGACTGGCTTGTGACTGTGTGTGTGATAGATGTGTGACTGGCGTGTGTCCGTGTGTGACTGGCATGTGATGCTGTGTGACTGGCGTGTGTCTGTGTGTGACTGGCATGTGATGGCATGTCACTAGCGTGTGATGGCATGTCACATCATGTTACTGGCGTGTGACTGTGATTGTCATGTAACTGGCGTGTGTCTGCCTGTGACTGATACATTACTGGCGTTTGGCTGGTGTGTGATTGCGTGTGACTGGCGTGTGACTGTGTGACTGATGTGTGACACGTGTCACTGGCGGGTGACTGCGTGTTGACTGGCATGTGAACGCATGTGACTGGTGTGTGGCTGCATGTATATGGCATGTGAGTGACGTGTCACTCACATGTCACTAGCATGTGGCTGGCGTGTGACTGCATGTGACTGGCATGTGTGACGCCAGTCAGTGTGTTAGTGACTGACGTGTGACTGGCGTGTGACTGGCGTGTGACTGCATATGACTGGCGTGTTACTGGCATGTGAATAGTGTGTTACTGCATGTGACTGAAGTGTCACTGTCATGTCACTGTCATGTCACTGGCTAGTGACTGCGTGTGGCTTGCGTATGCTTTGCGTGTGATTGGCTTGTGATTGGCATGAGATTGGTGTGTTGCAGGTTATTGGTGTGTGATTGGCATGTGATTGGTGATTGGCGTGTGATTGGCATGTGTAGTATGTCTGGCGTGTGATTACTATGTGAGTGGCATGTGATTAGTGTGTTTGGTGTGTGACTGGTATGTGATTTGTGTGTGACTGGTGTGTGATTGGCATGTGGGTTGTGATAGGTATGTCATTTGTTTGTGACCAGTGTATGATTGACATGTGACTGTCATGTGTTTGGTTTGTGATTTACGTGTCACTGGCATGTGACTCGTGTGTGTTTGGTTTGTGATTGGTGTAATTGGTGTGTGAATGGTGTGTAATTGGCATGTGATTGCCATGTGGCTGACGTGTGATGTATACTTGGCACGTGATTGGGTTGTGACTGGTGTGTGATTGGCATCTGTTTGGTGTTTGTTAGGCATGTAATTGGTGTGTGCTTAGTTTGTCACTGGTGTAATTGCCATGTGATTGGCATGTTATCGGTGTGTCCTTGGCGTGTGACTGGCACATGACTGCATGTAATTGGCTTGTGATTGGTGTGTCATTGTCGTGTGACTGGCATGTGATTGGCATGTGGTCTTTAATCGGCGTGTCATTGGCATGTGCTTGGTGTGTTAGGCATGTCATTGATGTGTGCTTAGTTTGTGACTGGGGTGTGAATGGCATGTTATTGGTCTGTCCTTGGTGTGTAATTGGTTTGTGGTTGGCATGTGACTGGAGTGTGATTGGGTTGTGACTGGCATGTGATGGGCGTGTTACTGGTGTGTTTGGCATATGATTGACATGTGATTTGTTTGTGACAGGTGTGATTTGTGTGTAGCTGGCATGTAATTGGCATGTGAGTGTCATGTGATTGATGTGTAATTGACATGTGGTGTGTAATTTGTGTGTGACTGGTATGTTACTGCTATGTGACTAGCATGTGATTGGCATGTGGCCCGCAGATCTCCAGGGGGTGGGGCAGATCCTGCAGCGGGCGCTCTTATTGGCTGAGCTGCGCATCAGTGAGAGTCAGGCAGCCAATCAGCACTGGCAGAGCGCCCGGGGGGGTAAATAGCTGTGACTCGAGTGCTCCCATTGGCTGAGCTGCACGTCACTCAGGGAGCAGTGGCCAATCTGTCAGAGCACCGAGGGGGCGGGCCGAGGAGGGAGCGCTCCCATTGGCTGGGATCCCTGTGCATGGGTTGAATGGGGCAGAGGCTCAGTG